>NC_092458.1:125875538-125920538 GCF_047495875.1 Pithys albifrons albifrons
AAAGGAAAGGAAAGGAAAGGAAAGGAAAGGAAAGGAAAGGAAAGGAAAGGAAAGGAAAGGAGTAAAGCTCAGCACAGAGCAAGGCTGGGCTGCTCTACTTGAGGAAGTTCTACCCTACCTCATCTCTGCCAGCATCGTGTGGTCACTGGGACACCACACAACTCCAGAAGAGACCTCCAAGATCACCCAGTCCCACCTGTGCCCAAAGTTTGGCTCCCTCATCTCCTACTTACCTGGAAAATCCCTCAGAGAGTTCAGATGCAATGGAATTAGAGGCAACAACGGCAATAATTAATTGATTTGAAGTTATCTCCTGCTCTCAGTGACTGATAAACAGCAGATAAAGAGCCTCCAGAAGTGCCAGAGGCTGCAGCTCCACCTAATGACGTTGCTAAAGTGAACCTCAAGGAGATTAATTGTGGTGGACACACTGTCAGCAGCTGAGTCCAACTTTGGTGTCCGTGTGGCTGGAGATGTGAGGCCGAGGCTGCTCCAGAGGGCACAGCTGGGCAGTTCCCCAGCTGAGGAGCCAAAGGAGGGGATGGGCAGAGTGAGACTGAGCTGTAGCCCAAGAGTTTGGTACCAGTGCCCTGAAATAAATGCCTTGATCACAGAATCATGGACTGGGTTGGGTTGGGAGGGACTTTAAAGCCCTCCCAGTGCCACCCCTGCCATGGGCAGGGACACCTCCCACCAGTCCAGGCTGCTCCAAGCCCTGTCCAACCTGGCCTGGAACACTCCCAGGGATGGGGCAGCCACAGCTGCTCTGCCCACCCTGTGCCAGGGCCTGCCCACCCTCCCAGCCAGCAATTCCTGCCCAATATCCCACCTTCTCTCTATCAGTTTGGAGCCATTCCCCTTTCCTGTCCCTCCAGGTCCTGGTAAATAATCTCTCTCCATGTTTCTTGTTGGCCCCTCTGAGGTGTCCCCAGGGCTCTGGAAGGGGCTCTGATGTGGTCCCAGGGCTCTGGAAGGGGCTCTGAGGTGGTCCCAGGGCTCTGGAAGGGGCTCTGAGGGGTGTGCTGGGAAGGGCCAGGTGGGACTGTTGGGGTGTGCTGGGAAGGGCCAGGTGGGACTGTTGGGGTGTGCTGGGCAGGGCCAGGTGGGACTGTTGGGGTGTGCTGGGCAGGGCCAGGGGGACTGTTGGGTGTGCTGGGCAGGGTCAGGGTGGCACTGGCTGGTCCCTGGGGGTCCCTCCCAGCTCAGGGGGTTCTGTGGTCCCAGCTGTGCACACAGGACCATCCTCTCCCCACTGCTCATTCTCATCCCTTCAGGCATTTCTCTCCCTCCTCTGCAAACAAATCTCAGGTTGTTTGACTCCCCTCCCACTCCAAACAGGCAGGACAGGCAGTGAAACTCCCCCCTCCCATCCCTGCCACACTTTCCTCCTGCTCTCAGCAAGGCCCTCCTGCTGCTAAACCCCCATTCCCACCCTCCTGGGGAGCAGAAACTGATGGAGCTGGAAAAGCCCCCGGTTCTTGTGCCTGCAACTCCTCCCAGCTCAGGGATAACAGCACAGGGGAATGAGGAGGTGACATCAGTCACAGGGGGCTTACAGAGCTGCACTTCATTCCTGAGGTGTTTTAATGAACTGCACCTCCCTACTTTTAAAAATCCCTGACCCTCTGGTGCCCCAGGATGGCAAAGGGCATCAGCAAACACTCCAAAAGGCTGCAGGAAAAGGGGAAGCTGGGCTGAAAATGGACTTTGGGGTCCACACAAAGACACTTTGGAAGATCCAAAACTTACTGTGGGAGAGCAGTTCCCTCACAGGAATCCCAAACTGCTACAGAACCCCTGGGATTTCAGAGAATCCCACTCAATGAGGCTGGCACAGCCCTGCCAGCCCCTGGAGCCCACCCTGTGCCCCATGCCCACCTTGACAAAGCCCTGCCAGCCCCTGGAGACCACCCTGTGCCCCATGCCCACCTTGACAAAGCCCTGCCAGCCCCTGGAGCCCACCCTGTGCCCGATGCCCACCTTGGCAAAGCCCTGCCAGCCCATGGAGCCCACCCTGTGCCCAATGCCCACCTTGGCAAAGCCCTGTCAGCCCATGGAGCCCACCCTGTGCCCGATGCCCACCTTGGCAAAGCCCTGCCAGCCCCTGCAGCCCACCCTGTGCCCGATGCCCACCTTGGCAAAGCCCTGCCAGCCCCTGCAGCCCACCCTGTGCCCAATGCCCACCTTGTCCCCCTGCCCAGAGCACTCAGTGCCACGGCCAGTCCTGCCTTGGGCACCTCCAGGACTGGGCACTCCAAACCTCCCTGGGCAGCCCCTGCCAGGGCCTGCCCACCCTTTTCAGGCACAAATTCCTGCTGCTGTGCCCCCTGCCCCTGCCCTGGCCCAGCCTGAGGCCGTGCCCTCTGCTCCTGTCCCTGTGCCCTGGGGCACAGCCCGACCCCCTGTCCCGGCTCCCCCCTCCTGGCAGGGATTGCAGAGCCAGAAGGTGCCCCCTGAGCCTCCTTTGCTCCAGCTGAGCCCCCCCAGCTCCCTCAGCTGCTGCTCCAGCCCCTGCCCAGCTCCCTGGGCACCCTCCAGCCCCTCAGTGTCCCTTCCCTGAGGGCCAGAACTGGGCACAGCCCTGGAGGTGTCTCAGCAGTGCCAGCACAGGGGACAGTCCCTGCCCTGGGGCTGCTGGATGGGCTTGGAGCAGCCTGGGCTGGTGGGAGGTGCCCTTGCCCATGGCAGGGGTGGCACTGGGTGGGCTTTGGGGTCCTTCCCGACCCATCCATTCCATAATTCCAGGATTACCCCACCATGCCATTCCCAATCCACTGACTAACAGAATTACTAATTTTAAGCCTCCTTTGTTTGTTCCACAGGAGGAAACGGAAAAAGTGAATTCAACCCTTGCACCAGACATGGAATATTATTCCTTTTGCTTGGAAAGTTTCGTTTCCAAACACCAGCCATTACTCAAAGCTCATTAATGCAACACATTTACCATCCAAATAGTTTCCAGCAGATCTCACCAAGAGGATGTTTTTCATCCTGGTGTTACCACCAGCCACACTCCTGTCAAAAAGCTCTGCTGGGCCCCACCTTTTACCCCAAATTGAAAGGAAATAAGTGGGATTCTTGTCCCTTTTTGGGTTTTAACCACCTGAGACCAGCCCAGCAACACTGTTTGGTTTAACTCTCCTCCACTCAGCCCTGCCCCAGCAAAGCTGAGCTTTAATATCTTTTATCAACCTTCCCCAACAGTAATAAAGCTTCTGATGGCAAATTAATTAAACACATTGACAGCCCTGATTTGCCTGTTGGAGATGAGGGAACCTCCTGCAGAGAGCCAAGGAGAGGAGTGTGCCCAAAGCAAAGCTTTGGAGAACAAAGAGCAGCGTGGAAGCAACACCTTGGTTTGTTCTCCTGCACCTCATTCCATCCTGGTGCTCCAGCCCAAGTTCCAATCCAACCCTTCATGTTCCCACTGAACAGAAGAACGACCCCATGGGATGTTTTCTTTTGAATGTCACCCAAAAGTCATGACCACAATTATACAGAATTACAGACTGGGTTGGGTTGGGTTGGGAGGGGCATTAAAGCCCCCCCAGTGCCACCCCTGCCATGGCAGGGACACCTCCCACCAGCCCAGGCTGCTCCCAGATGTTCATGGTCTGAGTGCTGCTCATCACACCAGGGAGTGAACCTGGGCACAAAATGGCTTAATCTTAACAAGAAACAAACCTCCAGTAACCAAGAATTTTCCCTTTTTGGTTTTAATTGAAGCTGCAACATCCAAACCCTCAAGCAGGATCGGGGTCTCCTTTGGCCTTGGGAACCAGAATCACAGAAAGGCTTGAGTTGGGTTCAGGGTTTGCTTTTCTTTTTAAGCTGAGATCAGTGTTAAATCACCTGCAAACGTGGATTGCACAGACCCACAGAATCAAAGCTGGAAGAGACCTCCAGGACCATCCAGTGCCACCAGCACCACCAGGATCACCCCCAAGGGCCACATCCAGACACTCTGGGACACTCCAGACACAGGGACTGCCCCACCTCCCTGGGACACTCATTCCAAGGCCTGACCACTCCTGCAGGGAATATTTTCCAGCATCTGCTCTGAAGGTCCCTGAGAGCCCCCACTGCTGCCCACACCAACCCTCAGCAGCCTCCAGGTGTGTCAATCCAAAGCTCTTTTTTTGCCAACAAAGCAAACTGCACTCAGGGCACAGTCAGGGCAAATAATGGGAGTGTTTTTTCCAGTGGAAAAGGAGGAAGACGGTTCCCACCCCAACTCCACCCAGAGCAAACCCAACACAAAAGGCTCCTGTTCAGCCTTCGAAGGAAAAATCCCCTGGCATGTCACTTTGACTGATTAAATGCCATAAATTGAGGTTCAAAGCATGTCAATATGTTGGTTTGGAACACAAAGACTCCAGGAATGTGCCTGTCACCCTTTCTGGGGCTGCACATTCACAGGGACTGGGGGGTCCCAGCACAGGGAGGACCTGGAGCTGCTGGAGAGGCCAGAGGAGGCCCCAGGATGGGCAGAGGATGGAGCAGCTCTGCTGGGAGGAAAGGCTGGCACAGCTGGCATTGGCCAGCCTGGAGAGGAGAAGCTTTGGGGGGACCTCAGTGTGGCCTTCCAGGAGCTGAAGGAGCCACAGGAAAGATGGAGAGAGACCATTTCCAAGGGCTGGAGGGACAGGACAAGGGGAATGGCTTCAAAGTGCCAGAGGGCAGGGCTGGATGGGATATTGGGAAGGAATTGGTGGCTGGGAGGGTGGGCAGGCCCTGGCACAGGGTGGGCAGAGCAGCTGTGGCTGCCCCATCCCTGGGAGTGTCCCAGGCCAGGTTGGACAGGGCTTGGAGCAGCCTGGGCTGGTGGGAGGTGTCCCTGCCCATGGCAGGGGGTGGAAATGGATGATTTGTGGGGTCCCTTCCAACCCAAACCAGTCCATAATTCTATGAAATACTCAACATTTCCTCCCCACAGAGCATGGCAAGGAATGAACTCACACTCCTGTCCCAGGTGAGCAGTGACAGGAGGGGAAGTTGCACCAGGGGAGGATCACATGGGATAGTAGGGAGAATTCTGCACAGAAAGGGTTTTGTAAAGGCTTGGAATGAGTCACCACCCCTGGAGTAGTTCAAAAACATGGATATGGCACTTTTGGACGTGGTGAACATGCTGGTGCTGGGTTGACACTTGGCCTTGATGATCTTCAAGGTCTTTTCCAACCTTAATGATTCTGTGCTTCCTGTAACTTCTATTCCCAACATGCCTTTGGCCCTTGCTCTCCCTGCCCTTGCCCCCCTCACACACCCAACACATTGGCAGAGCCCTCCTGGGACTCCTTCCATCCACAGCCCAGCTCCCACAGGCCCAGAGCATCCCCAAGGTGTCGCTGGGGGCACATGGGCAGTGCCAGGTGGCTGAGGGCTGGCAGGAGGGCAGGACTCATCAAACCCTGATTAACTGTCCCCCAGAGCCCACACTGGTGCTTGTCTTTGCGACCATCAGGCTCCAGAAAGCCTCTGTGTGGAGCTACAGGCTGAGCAGAGACACTCAGAGGGGTGGGAGACTCCGAAGGGAGCAGAAAGAAATCCCTGAGCACAAAGAGGGTGCCAAGGAACCAGCCCCAGTCCGTGGCTCAGCTCCCACTCAGGGAGCCTGAGGAAGCTCTCAGAGCTATTTACCAGAACATTTGACAAATTCAGTGCTCCTGGGAATGGGTTTCCTGCACTCCAGGGCAGCCCAGAATTGCTCTGAATTCTGGGAATTGTCTTCTCTGAGGCTGGGAAGGGGACGGTGTGGGCACTGGGGCTGGCACTGCTCATCTCCTTGGCACCAAGAGCCTTCTCACTTGTCCTGCTGAGTCACCCAGAGCTGCTCCAGCACTGCTGCCCACACTGGGGCACTGCAGGGATGCACCTGCTCCATTCCCCATGGCATAACCCACTGCAATGCCAGGACACCCCCAGAGCTGTGCCCTCCTGCCCAGGGGCAGTGGGAAGAGGCCGACCTGGAACTCCCCAGAGCTCACCACAACCCACTGGGCCTGACTCTGGAGCAGCCACACATGGATGCCAGCACAGCCTGGCAGCCTCAGAGACCCCTTGCTGGCACATTCTGGGTCCAAAGGTCTCCATTCCCCTGGGTCCTGCTGGGCACTCACTGCCAGGTGGGGCTGCAGGTTCTGCCCCCAAGAACAGCCCCACAGAGACCACCTGGAGAGCTCACACTGCAGGTGATCTTGTTGCCTGGCCAGGTACAATCATGGAATGCTGGAATGGTTTGGGTTGGCGCCCGGAGCTCTCCGGGGACCGGGAGAGGCACCCGCAGCTCTCCAGGGACCGGGGTCAGCACCTGCAGCTCTCCAGGGACCGGGAGAGGCACCCGCAGCTCTCCGGGGACCGGGATCAGCACCCGCAGCTCTCCGGGGACCGGGGTCAGCACCTGCAGCTCTCCGGGGACCGGGAGAGGCACCCGGAGCTCTCCGGGGACCGGGAGAGGCACCCGCAGCTCTCCGGGGACCGGGAGAAGCACCCACAGCTCTCCAGGGACCGGGAGCGGCACTCGCAGCTCTCCAGGGACCGGGAGCGGCACTCGCAGCTCTCCAGGGACCGGGGTCAGCACCTGCAGCTCTCCGGGGACCGGGAGAGGCACCCGCAGCTCTCCGGGGACCGGGAGAGGCACCCGCAGCTCTCCGGGGACCGGGAGCGGCACCCGCAGCTCTCCAGGGACCGGGAGCGGCACCCGCAGCTCTCCAAGGACCGGGAGCGGCACCCGGAGCTCTCCGGGGACCAGGAGAAGCATCTGCAGCTCTCCAGGGACCGGGAGCGGCACCCGGAGCTCTCCGGGGACCGGGAGAGGCACCCGCAGCTCTCCAGGGACCGGGATCAGCACCTGCAGCTCTCCAGGGACCGGGAGAGGCACCTGCAGAAACACAGCGAGGGAACAAAGACACCAGAGGGACACTGAGAGGACACTGGAAGATCTGCTGATTCCTGGAGCAATAAATGCACATTAAACCAGCAGGGACTGACTCTGGTGAAGTGCCAGCTGATTTTTTCTCCTCCTCACTGAGCAGGGGATCAGCCAAAGGAGGAGGGTCCCATTCCCCATTTCCCAGCAGTGCTGCAGCACCTGAACCGTTTCAGTAGCACCGTGGGAAGACGTTGTTGCTTCAGGCCAGGTCAGGGGTTTAACCTCCTTCCTCAGAATGCTCAAAACTCCTAAAAGTGAAAAACAGGAGGTGAAAAAGGGATCAGAAGGACCTTTTCCACATCTGCTGTCGGGGTGGGAGCCTGAGCTGGAGTTTTGAGGTTTCAGTTTCAGTCTCTGGTGGATGTTTAGCTCCACCTATGGGCACCTCCACGGAGTTCTGGAAATTCAACGATCCATCACGTTTTGAGGCTCCAATTCCAGAATCATCAAGGTTGGAAAAGACCTTCAGGACCATCCAGTGCCACCAGCACCACCAGGATCACCCCCAATCCATGTCCCCAAGGGCCACATCCAGACCCCTCTGGGACACTCCAGACACAGTGACTGCCCCACCTCCCTGGGACACTCATTCCAAGGCCTGACCACTCCTGCAGGGAGAAGTTGTTTCCAATCTCTGCTCTGCCCCTGCCCTGGTGCAGTTTGAGGCCATCTCCTCTCCCCCTTGCCCCTGGGCCATGGCAGAAGAGCCTGACCCCCCTCACTGCCCCTCCTGGCAGGGAGTTGTGCAGAGCAATGAGGTCCCCCCTGAGCCTCCTCTTCTCCACACAAACCCCCCCAGCCCCCTCAGCTGCTCCTCACAGGAATGTTCTCCAGCCCCTTCCCAGCTCCATTCCCTGCCCTGGACATTCTCCAGGTCCATCCCCAGCTCCATTCCCTGCCCTGGACATTCTCCAGACCCTTTCCCAGCTCCATTCCCTGCCCTGGACATTCTCCAGACCCTTTCCCAGCTCCATTCCCTGCCCTGGACATTCTCCAGACCCTTTCCCAGCTCCATTCCCTGCCTGGACATTCTCCAGGTCCATCCTTAGCTCCATTCCCTGCCCTGGACATTCTCCAGACCCTTCCCCAGCTCCATTCCCTGCCCTGGACATTCTCCAGACCCTTCCCCAGCTCCATTCCCTGCCCTGGACATTCTCCAGACCCTTCCCCAGCTCCATTCCCTGCCCTGGACATTCTCCAGACCCTTCCCCAGCTCCATTCCCTGCCCTGGACATTCTCCAGACCCTTCCCAGCTCCATTCCCTGCCCTGGACATTCTCCAGACCCTTCCCAGCTCCATTCCCTGCCCTGGACATTCTCCACCAAAGCTCCAAACAAACTGAATCCCTGGCACAACTCCAAGGGCACAAAAACACACCCAACTCAACGTGCCAAGGGCTTGGAAATGTGACAGTCACCACATTGTCAATGGAAATTCTGCCAGGAGAAGGTAAATCCAGCCCTGTCCCCTTCTCACTGGAGACACTTCCCTGAACTGTAAAATACACTATTATTGCCCATTTTATGTTATTTGAAAGCTTAGTGTCAAAAATCTCTTTAAGAGATCTTGGGGGTTGCCTTTACCACTGGTTGGTTTGTCTTCCTTTCAGACAATTTATGAATTAATCAAAGCATTAAAAAGGTGCAATTTCCTGCAAAATGTTTGAGAAGTGCTGGGCAAGGCAGGAGAAGAGCAAAGATCATCAATTTGTCTTCCTCAAGATGTTGTTTCAGTTGCCAGAGCAAGATTTGAACAGGCAGAGAATCCACATTTTTTCTGGGCAAACCCCAGAATTACTCATTTAACATAAATAAGTCTCTTATGAATTCACAGGGATTGTTACAGAACAGTAAGATGTTGATACCTTTATTAAGAAGCAACTTCAGGCACAGAAGAACCAATTTTTAACTGGAATATTCTGGATTTTATTCATGATCAGCCTCTCCATCCTCTGATTGAGATCATGCAACTCTGCCAAGCAAAAGGCTGGAAACCTTTCCTAGGAATAGATTTATTTGGATATTAAGGAAGTGACCTGGGAATATTATTGTCCCCCTTTGCAGATCAGTGTTTGGAAGGTTAAAATCCTGATTTTGGTGCAACCCTTCGAGTGGTTTCATGCAGAAACACCACGACATTTACAAGAAGACAACAAAACCTTTTAATTTAAATATGCCCCGTGCTATACAACTGTAGAAAATACCAACTAAGCACTCAGGTGAACATTAAAAAAAAGGAACAGGAAAAGCAGAGAGACACAACCAGAACACACTGACACCATTCCAGGATTTCCAGAGCCCACGTGGTCAGGGAGATGTCAGGGGAGTAAAGGATAAAAACACTGAAAGCTGATTCAAGGTGAGGATCTCCAGTTTAAAAAACAAGTAGTAAAATACATTTCTGGCATCTTTTTTTTTTCCTTGGAATTTGGGTATCAGGCCTGTCCTTAACATATAAAACCCTAAAGCTTCTCCCACATATTCCCATTAAAGATGCATTACTTGGCAGGAATTATTGAATCCCAGCAAAGCTAAGAAAGTTTGGATTTCTGGATATACAAAGCCAGTAGAAAAAGATCCAAGAGTAGTAGGAATGGACAAGGAAAAGGCACCAACTCTCCTCCCTGTGTGTAATTTTACAATCACTATTAAACATTTTTGCACAAAAAATGCAGCTTCAAGTCCCTCCATCACCATTTTGCCACTGAAAGAATCCTGAATATGCACCATTGGCCTTATTTATACCCTTAAAAGTCCTTTCCCCCCCCAAGTCAAAGCTACAGAACAAACATTATTGAAGATATAAATGATCTGAACTTAAATAATTTCAAACCCACTCATGTCGACCCCTCTCCTATTGCACTTTTTTCCCCACTGCTTTGCCAGGTTGAACCCTCTGCAGGCATTTCAGAGGTGAAAATGTTCCAAGCACAAGTTCCAGAGCACCCAAAGGAGGTGCAGGGGGGATGCTGTGCCTGCTGGAAAAGCAGTGCCAGTAAAACCAGTATAAATATTGATGTATGTACACCTGGAGGAGAACTCTGGGCTGCTGAGACAAGAAATACTTGAAATCTCCCAGATTCTCCCAGAAAGTCGTGAGAAACTTCAGAAAGTAACAACAAGATACTTTAGAGGACCAAGAATGTACATTTTAAACCTCCCAGATTGTCCCAGAAACTAAAATAAAGATACTTCTGAAGACAAAGAATATGCACATTAAAACTCCCAGATTCTCCCAGAAACTCGTGAGAAACTTTGGAAAATAAAGTCACTTCAGAAGACAAAGAAAATGCACATTAAAACTCCCAGATTCTCCCAGAAACTCGTGAGAAACTTTGGAAAATAAAGTTACTTCAGAAGACAAAGAATATGCACATTAAAACTCCCAGATTGTCCCAGAAACTCATGAGAAACTTCAGAAAGTAACTCCAAGTTATTTTAGAGGACCAAGAATGTACATTTTAAATCTCCCACATTGTCCCAAAAACTCATGAGAAATTATAGAAAATAAAGTTACCTCAGCAGACCAAGAATACACATTTTAAACCTCCCACATTCTCCCAGAAACTCGTGAAAAACTTTGGAAAATAAAGTTACTTCAGAAGACAAAGAATATGCACATTAAAACTCCCAGATTGCCCCAGAAACTTGGGAGAAATTATAGAAAATAAAGTTACTTCTGAAGACAAAGAATATGCACATTAAAACTCCCAGATTGTCCCAGAAACTCGTGAGAAACTTTAGAAAGTAACAAGTTACTTTAGAGGACCAAGAATACACATTTTAAATCTCCCTCATTCTCCCAGAAACTCGTGAGAAACTTTGGAAAATAAAGTTACTTCAGAAGACAAAGAAAATGCACATTAAAACTCCCAGATTGTCCCAGAAACTCGTGAGAAACTTTGGAAAATAACTCAAAGTTACCTCAGCAGACCAAGAATACACATTTTAAACCTCCCAGATTCTCCCAGAAACTCGTGAGAAATTATAGAAAATAACTCAAAGTTACCTCAGCAGACCAAGAATACACATTTTAAACCTCCCAGATTCTCCCAGAAACTCGTGAGAAACTACAGAAAATAAAGTTATTCAGAAGACCAAGGATAGACATGCACAAAATGTAGGCTAAGGAAAAGTCCAATTCCCAGGCTTTAATCCTTGGAACCTCCTCCTGTATCCCAAGGTTTCCCTGGAGGATTCAGAGGCGGGCAAGGAAAGCTCCTCCAGCTGCTTTGCCCCCAGATAAACCTGGTTTGTCTCACAATGCCAACTCCTCCCAGTGCTGTGGGCACCCCCTGGTGCCACGGATCAACCTGCAGCCTCAGGGACAAGGATCAAACACTTCCTTTATTTGCCCAGGGTGGGGTTTCTGCGCCGCCGCCGCCGCCTGGCGCGGCCGCCCCGCGGGGTTCGCTCCCGGGCACCCCGTGGCAGAGCAGCGGCTCGGCTGGGCTCAGCTGGGCTCAGCTCAGGTGGGCAGGGCTGTAGTCTGGCCTCCTGGTCTGGATGATCTTGGGTTTGGGCCTCCTGGGCTCGTCCTCGGCGTCGCTGTCCTGGTCGCTGTGGCAGACGTGCACCACGACGCTGGGCGTGGTGGCAGTGCCCGCGTGCAGCTCGTACTTGTCCCCTGCAAACAGGGCACAGGGGGTCACACGGGGCCAGCAGGGTGGGTTCAGTCAGGCCTCCCATCACAGGCTGTTATGGGTTTAGCCAAATAGGTCTCAAATTTAGGTTTTAAAGTTCAGACTAAGCCTGGGACTGTCAGCTGAGCTGGGCTGGGCTGGGCTGGGCCAGCTGATTTCTCCCAGCCAGTAGAGGTGCATCCCATGCCATGACACCCCAGCAGCTCAGGAGGGGTAAAATCCAGTGTGTGGCAGGGGCTTGCTCAGTTCTGTTATGGCTGAAGTACAGAGAGGATGTTCTGCAGTGGTTCTGCTCTGCTGGGCCCTGTTCCTGCTGCCACTGCATTGTATTTTATTTTAGTTTTAGGGGAGTAGAAATATTTTGTTGTTGTACAGGGTGTCTTTTAGAGTGCTTATGAATCCAGAGTGACAGACTGTGTATTAACTGGGGAGCTGGAGGTTATTTCTTGTTATGTATAACTTGTGTAAGTGTGTGTTACATTGTAGTTTTCTCCTAATTTTCTCCCAGGCACTCAGCTACAGGAGTCAAGGGGGCACAATGGGCTCAAGCTCTGCCAGGGGAAATTGAAGTTGGAGATGAGGAAGAAATTCTTTGCAGAGAGAGTGCTCAGGGATTGGAATGGGCTGCCCAGAGAGGGGGTGGATTCCCCATCCCTGGAGGGTTTTCAGCTGAGCTTGGCCGTGGCACTGAGTGCCATGATCTGGTAAAGGGACTGGAGTTGGACCAAGGGTTGGACTTGATGATCTCGGAGGTCTCTTCCAATTCAATTGTGAAGAGCAACGAGGCTGGAGAAGGGACTGGAGCACAAGTGCTGTGGGGAGAGGCTGAGGGAGCTGGGGGTGTTCAGCCTGGAGAAGAGGAGGCTCAGAGGGGACCTCAGCACTGTCTGGAACTGCCTGAAGGGAAGTTCTGGCCAGGTGGGGGTTGGTCTCCTCTCCCAGGCACTCAGCAATAGGATCTATGGGGTGCTATGGGGGGTCCGTGAGGGTCTATAGGGGATCTATAGGGGTGTGTGAGGGTCTATGGGGTGTATGGGGGGGTCTATGGGGGAGTCTATAGGGGGTCTATGCAGGGTCTTATTGGGGTCTGTAGGAGTCTATAGTGGATCTATAGGGGGTACATGAGGATCTACGGGGTGTATGGGGGTGCCTTTGAGCATCTGTAGGGGGTCTGTGGGATTCTCTAGGGCTCTTTAGGGGTGTCTGAGCATCTGTGGGGGGCTATGGGGGTCTATGGGATTCTATAGGGGGTGTGTGAGCATCTATGGGGGGCTATAGGGAGTGTGTGAGCATCTATGGGGGGCTATAGGGGGTCTATGGGATTCTATAGGGGGTGTGTGAGCATCTATGGGGGGCTATAGGGGGTCTGTGGGATTCTATAGGGGGTGTGTGAGCATCTATGGGGGGCTATGGGGGGTCCGTGGGATTCTATAGGGCCCCAGGCACTCAGCAGTAGGACAAGGGGGCACGATGGGCTCAAGCTCTGCCAGGGGAAATTGAAGTTGGAGAGCAGAAAGAAATTCTTTGCAGAGAGAGTGCTCAGGGATTGGAATGGGCTGCCCAGAGAGGGGGTGGATTCCCCAGCCCTGGAGGTTTTTCAACTGAGCTTGGCCGTGGCACTGAGTGCCATGATCTGGTAAAGGGACTGGAGTTGGACCAAGGGCTGGACTTGATGATCTCAGAGGTCTTTTCCAATCCAATGGATGTGGCACTGAGTGAGAATCCAACACATCTTGATCCAACCCCACTGTGATCACCAGCCCAGGGCACTCCATGCCCTGGGCTGGTGATCACAGTGGGGTTGGATCAAAGGTTGGACTTGATGATCTCGGAGGTCTTTGCCAACCCAATCCATTCAATCATTCTGTGATTATTGTCATTATTATTTAAGTAACAAAGTAATAGAAAGTAAACACTGAATAAAAATAAATCAGTAATAAACCCAGGTGGGAAATGGTTTTAGTTTTATGTTAAATCAGAGAACAAACTGGTTCTTTCCATCTCTTCCCTGACCATCCTCCCTTCAGTTCTTCCCTGTTTCTTTACTATCCCTCAATCCCCATAAGAGCAGAGTGAGCTGCACATCAGGGGATCCAAAGAGCCCAATCCACTGTGCCAAGGCTCCTTTTGCTCAGGAATTTCAGGAAAAGGAACTGGCCCAAACAGCAATTCCATGGAGGAAAAGGCCTCCAGGTGCTCAGGAACTCCCACTGTGCTGGAGCAATCCCTGCCTGCTCCTGGGAATCAACTAACCCCACATTCCAGTGAACATCCCAGTCCAGGGGCAAAGCTTTATGAGCCTCAACATTCCCAATAAACATGGAAAACTCTGGAGAAAAGGGATCACAGATCAGCCCATGAGCTCATGGCAGAGCTCAAGAATAGAGGGAAAAGGAGCCACTTTTAATGCCTGGTAAACACTCAAGTATTTCTTTTAAGATCTACAGATTTCTTTTTGGTATTCCTGAAAATTTAAAGGAAAGCTTGGAGTAAAAGGAAAGCTTGGAGCAAAAGGAAAGCTTGGAGCAAAAGGAAAGCTTGGAGTAAAAGGAAAGCTTGGAGCAAAAGGAAAGCTTGGAGCAAAAGGAAAGCTTGGAGTAAAAGGAAAGCTTGGAGTAAAAGGAAAGCTTGGAGTAAAAGGAAAGCTTGGAGTAAAAGGAAAGCTTGGAGTAAAAGGAAAGCTTGGAGTAAAAGGAAAGCTTGGAGCAAAAGGAAAGCTTGGAGTAAAAGGAAAGCTTGGAGTAAAAGGAAAGCTTGGAGCAAAAGGAAAGCTTGGAGCAAAAGGAAAGCTTGGAGCAAAGGAAAGCTTGGGGCCAACAAACCTCTGCCCTTGCCTACAAACAGCAGCTGCCCTGCTATTTATCATATTTTAATATATTATATATTATTCATTCAACATGTTCCATCCAAACCAACTTCTGCTCCCCAAAACCAACTTCAGGAAAATAAAATCTATGACAGAAATATTTAATTGAATTTAAAAATAGGTAAAACATCAGCAGGATTCTTGAGGGACAGTTTTAAAGCCCCACAAAGGGGACCTACAATTCTGCCCTGCCCTTTTTCTCCCCCCATCTCTACTGAGCATAACAAGGTGTGTTCCTTAAACTGGGGAATAAAAATCCTCCAGTCAAATGAGTCAGACTCAGGTTTTATTCCCTTTAATCCTCTTCCTAAATGTGCTGCTTTTCTCTCCCCTAAAATTAATAATAAACACCTTAAATCAAAGTTAGATTTGGGGAAATACTGATTTGCACCCATTTTCAATGAGAAGGTTGTACTGACTGAGGGAAAAAATTAATGAAATGTGATCATTAATCACTGAGAAAAGGAGTGGCAAGAACTTCTCCCTTTGAACTTCCCAGGAATAGGAGTTTTCTCCTACACCCAGTAGTGGTTTCCTCCTCCTTGTGCCCTCTCAGAGTCCTTTGGGCACAGAGCCCTGAGCTGGTTCAGCCTCAGTTTGCACCAGGGAATTCCCATTCCTCCAAAAGGTTGTAAATACCCAATTTCCTCTTCGTTTTTAGGGAGCTGCTGCTTGAAACTGTTAATTAACAAGACAATAATTGAAGCAACACTTGTGCTGTCTGCAGCTCACACTGTGGAGCTCTCCAAGGGATCCTGGGGAATTCCCACCTGTGTAAGAAACAACCTCTTACTAAGACTTTGTCTGACACTACAAATTTAACTGATAGAAAATAATTTCTTTGAGAAGTTGGAGGAGTTCAGGAAGTTTAATGGGTGTTTTCCTCCCTCCCAATCCTGGTTTTACACCTCCTTACCTGGTCC
This sequence comes from Pithys albifrons albifrons, assembly GCF_047495875.1. Lineage (NCBI taxonomy): Eukaryota > Metazoa > Chordata > Aves > Passeriformes > Thamnophilidae > Pithys > Pithys albifrons. The sequence goes on from NC_092458.1 coordinate 125,890,901, forward strand.
TAACTTGGAAATTGCATATAAAAGGTCATAGTTGATAACTGGAGTAGCATCTTCCACTTGTTTCCAATCCACGGGGGGAGAGGCAGGAGGGGAAATCAGGAACTGCTTGTCTGGATTTGGGGGTGCCAAGTGGGAGCTTCCAATGTGCAAAGTCTGGGAAGAGAAAGGCAGAAAAGCCAGAGCTGTGTCAACATTATCCATGGACGTGCCAATCAAGAGGAATGCCAAGGCTGCTGTGCCCTGCCAGGGACTCGGGGTGGCAGCAGTGCCCGAGTTATGGGATGCTCCAGGATGCCACAGCCAGGCCACCACCTCACACCTCCCCAGGACACTTCCAAGGAAGTTCCTCAAGTTTTCCCTTAAAGTAAAACCTCTGCCTTTAAAATCCCGAGGTAGGAGGAAGCTGGATATGGCCTTTAATGACAAAGGGGCTTGGGAGTCACTGCCACGGGTGAGAGTGCTGGGAATTCCAGGAGGGATCCAAAGGAACTGGCTCCTTTGGGGCTGGGACATCCCAAACAGACACACAGGGATTCATTTTCCCATGCAAGGATTCAATATCCCATCCAGGAATCCATTTTCCCACCCAGGGATTCATTTTCCCACCCAGGAATTCATTATCCCATCCAGGAATTCATTATCTCATCCAGGAATTCATTTTCCCACCCAGGGATTCATTTTCCCACCCAGGGATTCATTTTCCCACCCAGGGATTCATTTTCCCATGCAAGGATTCGTTATCCCATCCAGGAATTCAAATTCCCATCCAGGGATTCATTTTCCCATCCAGGGATGAATTTTCCCACCCAGGGATTCATTTTCCCACCCAGGGATTCATTTTCCCACCCAGGGATTCATTTTCCCATCCAGGAATTCATTTTCCCACCCAGGGATGAATTTTCCCATCCAGGGATGAATTTTCCCACCCAGGGATTCATTTTCCCACCCAGGAATTCATTTTCCCACCCAGGGATTCATTTTCCCATTCAATTTGCAGAGGGAAACCCAGAGCAGCTCCCAAAAAGCACCCGGATTCCCAGAGCCTGAGCTTCTTTGGGAGCTCCAGAGCTACTCTGATGGAGATTTCCAAGAACAGGATGGACAGGAAAAGTCTGGAATGTGCAGCTCTCCACCTCAGACTCCCTCAGGGCACACCTGGCCTCCTCCACCCCTGGAAATTCCTTGGCTGTGCTGATTCCCATCCTGTCCTCCCTTTCTCCAGAGTTATCAAACCAATCCAGAGGGAGACAGAAATGCAAAACACCCACAGCTCCCAAACCCAGAGAGAGCTCCCAAATCCAGGGAGAGCTCCCAGATCCAGGGAGAGCTCCCAGATCCAGGGAGAGCTCCCAAATCCAGGGAGAGCTCCCAAATCCAGGGAGAGCTCCCAAATCCAGGGAGAGCAGCTCCCAGATCCAGGGAGAGCTCCCAGATCCAGGGAGAGCTCCCAAATCCAGGGAGAGCTCCCAAATCCAGGGAGAGCAGCTCCCAAACCCAGAGAGAGCAGCTCCTAAATCCAGGTAGAGCAGCTCCCAAATCCTGGGAGAGCTCCCAGATCCAGGGAGAGTTCCCAAACCTAGGGAGAGCTCCCAGATCCAGGGAGAGCTCCTGAATCCAAGGAGAGCAGCTCACAAATCCACAGGGAGTCCCCAAATCCAGGGAGAGCCCCCAAATTCAAGGAGAGCTCCCAAACCCAGGGAGAGCTCCCAAATCCAGGGAGAGCTCCCAGATCCAGGGAGAGCTCCCCAATCCAGGAAGAGCAGCTCCCAAATCCAGGGAGAGCAGCTCCCAAACCCCCAGAGAGAACTCCCAGATCCAGGGAGAGCTACTGAATCCAAGGAGAGCTCCCAAACCCAGGGAGAGCAGCTCCCAAATCCAAGGAGAGCAGCTCCCAAACCCAGGGAGAGCTCTCACATCCAGGCAGAGCAGCTCCCAAATAAATCCAGGGAGAGCAGCTCCCAGATCCAGGGAGAGCAGCTCCCAAATCCAGGGAGAGCAGCTCCCAAATAAATCCAGGGAGGGCAGCTCCCAGATCCAGGGAGAGCAGCTCCCAAATCCAGGGAGAGCAGCTCCCAAATAAATCCAGGGAGAGCAGCTCCCAGATCCAGGGAGAACTCCCGAATCCAGGGAGAGCAGCTCCCAAATAAATCCAGGGAGAGCAGCTCCCAGATCCAGGGAGAGCTCCTGAATCCAGGGAGAGCAGCTCCCAAATAAATCCAGGGAGAGCAGCTCCCAGATCCAGGGAGAGCCCCTGAATCCAGGGAGAGCAGCTCCCAAATAAATCCAGGGAGAGCAGCTCCCAGATCCAGGGAGAGCAGCTCCCAAATCCAGGGAGAGCAGCTCCCAAATAAATCCAGGGAGAGCAGCTCCCAGATCCAGGGAGAACTCCCGAATCCAGGGAGAGCAGCTCCCAAATAAATCCAGGGAGAGCAGCTCCCAGATCCAGGGAGAGCTCCTGAATCCAGGGAGAGCAGCTCCCAAATAAATCCAGGGAGAGCAGCTCCCAGATCCAGGGAGAGCTTCCACATCCTGGGAGAGCAGCTCCCAAATAAATCCAGGGAGAGCAGCTCCCAGATCCAGGGAGAGCTTCCACATCCTGGGAGAGCAGCTCCCAAATAAATCCAGGGAGAGCAGCTCCCAGATCCAGGGAGAGCCCCTGAATCCAGGGAGAGCAGCTCCCAAATAAATCCAGGGAGAGCAGCTCCCAGATCCAGGGAGAGCCCCTGAATCCAGGGAGAGCAGCTCCCAAATAAATCCAGGGAGAGCAGCTCCCAAATAAATCCAGGGAGAGCAGCTCCCAGATCCAGGGAGAGCCCCTGAATCCAGGGAGAGCAGCTCCCAAACCCAGGGAGAGCTCTCACATCCAGGAAGAGCACCTCCCAAATAAATCCAGGGAGAGCAGCTCCCAGATCCAGGGAGAGCTCCCACATCCAGGGAGAGCAGCTCCCAGATCCAGGAAGCTTCAGGACAACCTGGAGTGTCTGAGCTGAAAACCACCGGCACTGAGGAACCTCCTGAGGAATTTTGGCTTTGGCAGCTGCGGGAACGAGGAGGAAAAGCTTCACCTGAGCAAAGTAGAGTTTGATTTCCTTTCCCAGGAATTCCGTCTTGTGCAGCTGGATCCGGGCGTCGGCGGCTGCCAGGGGGCTGCTGAAGTTGATCCGAACCCTCTTGAAGCTCTTGAAGTACTGGAAGGTGATTTCCCTGTCGAAGGGGCGGAACAGAGACTCGAACTTGGCCTGCAGGGAGAGGACAAGGGGAGGGCTGAGCACGGGGGGCACAGAAATAAATAAAATAGAGAAACTCTGAGCACGGGGGGCTGAGAAATAAATAAAATAGAGAAACTCTGAGCACGGGGGGCACAGAAATAAATAAAATAGAGAAACTCTGAGCACGGGGGGCTCTGAGAAATAAATAAAATAGAGAAACTCTGAGCACGGGGGCTCAGAAATAAATAAAATAGAGAAACTCTGAGCACGGGGGGCTCTGAGAAATAAAATAGAGAAACTCTGAGCATGGGGGGCTGAGAAATAAAATAGAGAAACTCTGAGCATGGGGGGCTGAGAAATAAAATAGAGAAACTCTGAGCACGGGGGCTGAGAAATAAATAAAATAGAGAAACTCTGAGCATGGGGGGCTGAGAAATAAAATAGAGAAACTCTGAGCACGGGGGCTGAGAAATAAATAAAATAGAGAAACTCTGAGCACGGGGGCTCAGAAATAAATAAAATAGAGAAACTCTGAGCACGGGGGGCTCTGAGAAATAAAATAGAGAAACTCTGAGCATGGGGGGCTGAGAAATAAAATAGAGAAACTCTGAGCATGGGGGGCTGAGAAATAAAATAGAGAAACTCTGAGCACGGGGGCTGAGAAATAAATAAAATAGAGAAACTCTGAGCATGGGGGGCTGAGAAATAAAATAGAGAAACTCTGAGCACGGGGGCTGAGAAATAAATAAAATAGAGAAACTCTGAGCACGGGGGGCACAGAAATAAATAAAATAGAGAAACTCTGAGCACGGGGGCTGAGAAATAAATAAAATAGAGAAACTCTGAGCACGGGGGGCACAGAAATAAATAAAATAGAGAAACTCTGAGCATGGGGGGCACAGAAATAAAATAGAGAAACTCTGAGCATGGGGGGCTGAGAAATAAATAAAATAGAGAAACTCTGAGCATGGGGGAGCTGAGAAATAAAATAGAGAAACTCTGAGCATGGGGGGCTGAGAAATAAATAAAATAGAGAAACTCTGAGCACGGGGGGCTCAGAAATAAATAAAATAGAGAAACTCTGAGCACGGGGGGCACAGAAATAAATAAAATAGAGAAACTCTGAGCACGGGGGGCTGAGAAATAAAATAGAGAAACTCTGAGCATGGGGGGCTCTGAGAAATAAATCAATATAAAACCACTGAGCACGGGGGGCTCTGAGAAATAAAATAGAATAACACTGAGCACGGGGGCTCTGAGAAATAAAATAAAATAAAATAACTCTGAGCATGGGGGGCTCAGAAATAAAATAGAGAAACTCTGAGCATGGGGGGCTCTGAGAAATAAAATAAAATAAAATAAAAAAACTCTGAGCACAGGGGGCTCTGAGAAATAAAATAAAATAGAGAAACTCTGAGCACGGGGGGCTGAGAAATAAAATAAAATAGAGAAACTCTGAGCACGGGGGGCTGAGAAATAAATAAAATAGAGAAACTCTGAGCACGGGGGGCTGAGAAATAAATAAAATAGAGAAACTCTGAGCATGGGGGGCTGAGAAATAAATAAAATAGAGAAACTCTGAGCACGGGGGGCACAGAAATAAAATAAAATAGAGAAACTCTGAGCACGGGGGGCACAGAAATAAAATAGAGAAAATCTGAGCATGGGGGGCTCTGAGAAATAAAATAAAAATATAAAAACACTGAGCATGGGGGGCTCTGAGAAATAAAATAAAAATATAAAAACACTGAGCATGGGGGGCTCTGAGAAATAAAATAAAAATATAAAAACACTGAGCATGGGGGGCTCTGAGAAATAAAATAAAAATATAAAAACACTGAGCACGGGGGGCTCTGAGAAATAACATAAAATAAGACTGAGCAATGGGGGGGCTGTGAGAAATAAACTATAAAAACTCTGAGCATGGGGGGGGCTTTGACAAATAAAATAAAATAACTCTGAGCACGGGGGGCTCAGAAATAAATGAAAATATAAAAAGTCACTGAACTGTCACTTTGTTGGTCTGTAACAGCTCAGATTTCGTTTCCTTCCTCTTTTTTTTTCTACTAATATTTCTATTAAATGAGGAATTTTTTTACCTTGTCACTTGTTTTCTCTACAGTCTTTTTCTTCCTTATTAAAAATAGATAATAAGTAATAAAAAAGAAATAAAACGAAAATTAAAAAGTAATAAAAAGAACTATAATAATAATTCAATAAATATCACACTGGCAACATGACACTAAAAAAAATGCCATTTTTGTCCTTAAGGTCATTGTGTTAGGATTTATATTATATTATATTATATTATATTATATTATATTATATTATATTATATTATATTATATTATATTATATTAATTAAATATATGGTATCCATGGAGTACTTGTATTAATTATATTTTATTATATTAATTATATTTTATTCATTACATTATATTTGTTATATTAAATTATATTCATTAAATATATGATATCCATTGAATAATATATTATATGATATTATATGATATTATATTATATAGATGATAACCATTGATTACATATATGGTATTACATTACATTAATTATATTATAGTATAGTACAGTATATATAGAATATTATATTATATTACATTAATTAAATAGATGAGATCCATTGAGTACTTATATAAATAATATTATCACCTTATATTATATTAATTATTTTTATTTATTATATTTGTTATATTATATTATATTAATTAAATATATTATATCCATTTAATAATTATATCTCATATTATATTATATTATATTATATTATATTAATTAAATATATGATATCCATGGAGTACTTCTATTAATTATATTATTATATTATATTTATTATATTAATTATATTTTATTCATTACATTATATTTGTTATATTAAATTATATTCATTAAATATATGATATCCATTGAATTATATTATATTATATTATATTATATTATATTATATTATATTATATTATATTATATTATATTATATTCCTGGAGTACATTATATTCCATACATTAAATACATTTTATTACCACCATTAAATCTTTTCTCTTCTATCCATGAAATACATTCCATTATTCCAAGCAGTTAAACCCAAACCCAAGAGGATTCCTTACAGTTTTCACTCAACAATACCAGGCAAAAATTCCCAGGAAAAGTATAAATTAGCAAATTTCCTACAAAAATAATCCTGTAAATATTCCCTAACGAGTCCAGAATGCCAATACAGACAGCCAAGGAAATCTGGAGGGAAAATTCTCAGGAAAAACACAAATTAGTGAATCTTCCTACAAAAATAATCCCATAAATATTCCCTAATAACTCCAGAATGCAAACACAGACAGCCAAGGGAGTGTGGAGGGAAAATTCCCAAGAAAAGTATGAATTAGTGAATCTTCCTACCAAAATAATCCCATAAATATTCCCTAAAAACTCCAGAATACAAATAGAGGCAGCCAAAGAAGCCTGGAGGGAAAATTCCCAGGAAAAACAAATTCACTAATTCTCCTACAAAAATGATCCTATAAATATTCCCTAATAACTCCAGAGTGCCAATACAGACAAACAAGGAAATCTGGAGGGAAAATTCCCAGGAAAAGTATAAAGTTGACTACAAATTAGCCAATCTTCCCATGAAAATAATCCCATAAATATTCCCTGAAAACTCCAGAATACAAATAGAGACAGCCAAAGAATCCTGGAGGGAAAATTCCCAGGAAAAACAACTTCACTAATTCTCCTACAAAAATGATCCTATAAATATTCCCTAACAACTCCAGAATGCACATAGAGACAGCAGAGGGAGTCTGGAGACAAAATTCCCAGGAAAAGTATAAATTAGTGAATCTTCCTACCAAAATAATCCTATAAATATTCCCTAATAACTCCAGAATGTGAACACAGACAGTGAGGGAGACTGGAGGGAAAATTCCCAGGAAAAGTACAAATTAGCTGATTGTCCTACCAAAATAATCCTATAAATATTCCCTAATAACTCCAGAATGCAAATAGAGACAGCAGAGGGAGTCTGGAGAGAAAATTCCCAGGAAAAGTATAAAGTGCACTACAAATTGGCCAATATTCCTATGAAAATAATCCCATAAATATTTCCCAGTAACTCCAGAACGCGCACACAGCCAGGGGAGTGTGGAGGGCAAAGCAGGATAAATTCCCAAACTCCCATCACCTCCCGATCCCAGCTGGGCGCGCTGGGTGCGGAGCTCCGGCATCCCCAGCCCGGCGCTTCCCGGCGCATCCCAGCGCGTTATTCCCGGCAGGAATGCCCGCTCCACGGGCACAGTGCCCCCCGTACCCGCGTGTCCGCCCGGCCGAACACGTCCCGGTCCGCCAGGCACGCCACCAGCGAGCTGAAGCTGTACTGGAAATTCCCAAAGTGCATCTTCCCAGGAGAGTCCTGCCGAATTCCACGAGTTCTCAGGAAGGCGCCGGGGCCGCGGGATGGGTTTATATGGGAAGCAAGGCCGGCCCCTCCGGGAAAAAAGGGCTCAGCGCATCCCTGGCCGAGCGCTGGGCATGGAAAGCGAGCCGGGAAGGGCTGACGTCAGGCTGGGGCAGCTCCCCGAGCTCATTATTCCCGCTCCGAGCACGGAAAATCCAGCGGAGCCGCCTCTCCCGGCATAGTTTCCAGCGCGAGTAATTCCATCAGCTCGCGCCGGCCCCGGAATGAATGGTGGGGATGGAAAATGAGGGGAGTGGGGAAGGAGCCATCGGCTCTGGGGGGCGTTCCAGAGGGTTTGGGAATGGGAAAGAGACCCCGGAATGAATGGTGGGGATGGAAAATGAGGGGAGTGGGGAAGGAGCCATCGGCTCTGGGGGGCGTTCCAGAGGGTTTGGGAATGGGAAATAGACCCTGGAATGAATGGTGGGGATGGAAAATGAGGGGAGTGGGGAAGGAGCCATCGAATCTGGGGGGCGTTTCACAGGGTTTGGGAGTGGGAAAGAAACCCTGGAATGAATGGGGGGATGGAAAATTATGGGAGCCGGGAAGGAGCAATTGGCTCGGGGGGGCGTTCCAGAGGGTTTGGGAATGGGAAAGGAACCCTGGAATGAATGGTGGGGATGGAAAACGATGGGAACAGGGAAGGAGCACAGAGCAGTCGGCTCTGGGGGGCATTCCAGAGGGTTTGGGAATGGGAAAGAAACCCTGGAATGAATGGTGGGGATGGAAAACGATGGGAACAGGGAAGGAGCACAGAGCAGTCGGCTCTGGGGGGCATTCCAGAGGGTTTGGGAATGGGAAAGAAAACCCTCGGGTTTTAGGGGAAAAAAAGCCACGGGTTGAAATTTAGGGACTGGGAGGAGAAATAATTTTCCACCTGTTACGGGAGGGGAATTCATTTGGAAGCTTTTTCAAAGTAATAATACGGATTAATTATCTGCCTCACCTTATTAAAAGCTCTTGCCAAGCCTCCTGAGTTGGAGGGGGTTTATTCTGGGATGGCTGGGGGGTGGGTTGGGTTTGGTTTTTGTCTCAGGAGCAGCACCAGGGTTTGAAGGGACAACCTGCACCACCTCGGCAGGGGTGAGGTGCCAATCCTGCATTTCTGGCATTTCTGGGATAGTTGTATTCCAGTTTCACAGCATTTCCCAAAAATAAGGAGCACAGGAAAGAGGTTTCTGAGGGATTTTTGTTCTTTGGGGGGTTGGTGGTGTGTAGATATTTTTGGGGAAGGGAAGGGGGTGGGTTTGTGGGGTTTGTTGCTTTTTTAAGATCAACTACCATTAAAAAACTCATCACCATTTCAAGTAATTAATTAAATTGAAACTGAAGCTTTTACAAACTGTTTGGGGCTTTCCTAAGCACCTTCAGCTCAAAATTTATACTGAAGTCAAAACCCAAAGTGCATTTAGTTCATTCTAATGTAACTCAGGGCTTGGAAAAGCAGTGAGTTTTATGGAACACCTGCAAAAAGCAGAGAGTCCTCAAGACTAAAACCCTATTTCAGAAATATTTAACTGTGTAGAACTCCTCAGCTGAAGAGTATTCTCTATTGTCATGGGCTCTGCTGGCTGAAATCCTCTCGAGGAGTCGAACTCTGCTTTGTAAGGTTACAGGAGTGCAGGAGTTACCACAGCACGAAGGAACACTTAGAACCTTTTCCTGGATGTCCTCACCTAAAAATCCCAGTCACTGAGGCTGGCAAAGCCCTGCCAGCCCCTGCAGCTCACCCTGTGCCCCATGCCCACCTTGGCACAGCCCTGCCAGCCCCTGCAGCTCACCCTGTGCCTGATGCCCACCTTGGCAAAGCCCTGACAGCCCATGGAGCCCACCCTGTGCCCAATGCCCACCTTGGCAAAGCCCTGCCAGCCCCTGGAGCCCACCCTGTGCCCCATGCCCACCTTGGCACAGCCCTGCCAGCCCCTGCAGCCCACCCTGTGCCTGATGCCCACCTTGGCACAGCCCTGCCAGCCCCTGGAGCCCACCCTGTGCCCGATGCCCACCTTGGCAAAGCCCTGCCAGCCCCTGCACCCCACCCTGTGCCCAATGCCCACCTTGGCAAAGCCCTGACAGCCCCTGGAGCCCACCCTGTGCCTGATGCCCACCTTGTCCCCCAGCCCAGAGCACTCAGTGCCATGGCCAGTCCTGCCTGGGGCACCTGCAGGGCTGGGCACTCCAACCCTCCCTGGGCAGCCCCTGCCAGTGCTTCCAGCCGTTCCCATGGGATCCATCTCATCAGGGCATGGATGCAGGGACTGCACTGGGCACACACTGCACTCACAAGCAGCACCAAACCCCCTGAGCTCACACACAAAGCAGGTCCTGAATGAATCCTGCCCTGCAATGAGCTTGTCAAGCCTTTTTAAAGCCACAGGCTGTGGAAGGACCAAAGGTGCCTGCAGAGCCCCGAGGGCAGGATGTCACCTGGAAAGTATGGCCATGAATCACCAGAGGGCAAACAGGCTCTGCCCCCACAGCCCAGGGGAGCTGCAGCTCCTGGTGGGAGAGCAGAGCAGTTCCTGCTGTACCCCAGGGCTCAGTCCCAGCCCTTGGCACGGCCTAAGGCTCTGTGGGGACATTTTATGCCCACACCTCATGAAAAGCAAGACATTAAAAACACCTCTGCTGTCCCCAAGGCCACCTACACATTCCTGACACCCAGGGAAAACGAGTTTCCAAACCACCTTTCAAATGGAATTTTGCCATCTGATCCAGGACTAGAGCCTGCTGTGTTTCCTTTAAACAAACCAACTGCTTTGAGAACCTTTTCCACTCACAAACCAGCTTAATTCACAGTGTTCTCCAGATTTAAAATAAAAACTAGATCTGCTACTGATACACACTGTGCCTGTGATAATCTGCCTTTTTAAAAACATGAAGGAAGCAGTCCTAGTGTGTTCCATGTTACCATTATCAGGGTTATTTTTTGGTAAGGTTTGTCACAGGTCAGAGAATCCTGGTTTGGGTTGGAAGGGACCCTAAAGCCCACCCAGTGCCACCCCTGCCATGGCAGGGACACCTCCCACCAGCCCAGGCTGCTCCAAGCCCTGTCCAGCCTGGCCTGGGACACTCCCAGGGATGGGGCAGCCACAGCTGCTCTGCCCACCCTGTGCCAGGGCCTGCCCACCCTCCCAGCCAGCAATTCCTTCCCAATATCCCATCCAGCCCTGCCCTCCTTCAGTTTAAGGACAGGTCTCAATCAGTGTATGAAATAAACTTTCTTGAATTATTAAAACCCAAACTCAAGTGCTTCTTATCTCAGAAGAACAAGCCCCAGCCCTGAGTGCTCCTGCCCCACCAATGAAGGGCTGTCTCAGGCAGCAGCTTTACCCTGAGATGGTGGAGAAACCAAGAGCCAAAGTTACACAATCCCTGTTGCCAAACCCTGGTGGTGTTGAAATGTTCCCTCGGTGGGGCTCAGCCCCGGGAACGCTTGTTCAGGACCTGCAATCACATTGTCTGGAACAAGAACACGACCTCACTATCAGCAGTTCTGCATCTGGTGCTCTGATGCTATCAGAGAGCAGGTTTTGTGCTCCCTGATCTCCCCCTGGAGAGGGTGGTGCTCTCTGAGCCTCCCCAGTGTCCTACAGAGAGGGACCAAGGGCAGCAGAGCAGCTGTGGAAGGTCCTGCTGTCACTGGGCACCAACCAGTGCCTGGCACTGCACAAGGCAAAGCTCACAGTGCCAGTGGGGTGCTTTGTGTCCCCTCTGTGTCCCCAGCATGAGGAGGACATGGAACTGTTGGAGCAAGTCCCTGAGATGAGCTCAGCTGGTTAAAACTTGGGTGTAACAATGCCAAGGTCAAGGGTTCAATCCCCTGTGTGGGCCATTAACTCAAGAGTTGGACTCAATGGTCCTTGTGGCCCCTTCCAACTCAGAACAGTCTGGGATGCTGAAAGTCCAGAAGAGGCTACAAAGTTCTAAGTGGATCGGAGCACCTTCCCTATGGAGACAGGTCAGGAAAGCTGGGACTGCTCAGCCTGGGGAGGAGAAGGGTGTGTGGAGACCTCTCAGCTCCTCCCAGGATGTGAAGGGGCTCCAGGAGAGCTGGAGAGGGGCTGTTCTTCAGGAACTGCAGTGACAGGACAAGGGGAATGGCTTCAAAGTGCCACAGAGGGGTATTGGGAAGGAATTGCTGGCTGGGAGGGTGGGCAGGCCCTGGCACAGGGTGGGCAGAGCAGCTGTGGCTGCCCCAGCCCTGGGAGTGTCCCAGGCCAGGCTGGACAGGGCTTGGAGCAGCCTGGGCTGGTGGGAGGTGTCCCTGCCCATGGGATCATAAAATCCCAGAATGGTTTGGGTTGGAGGGACCCCAAAGCCCACCCAGTGCCACCCCTGCCATGGCAGGGACACCTCCCACCAGCCCAGGCTGCTCCAAGCCCTGTCCAGCCTGGCCTGGGACACTCCCAGGGAAGGGGCAGCCACAGCTGCTCTGGGAAAGGTGAGTGAAAGGAGACCTGGACACAATTTCTTTTTGCAAGTCTGAGAGGATTTGTAACAAGGTAAAATTCTCAGGCAGACCAATCCTACTTGGACATGCTTTTCTCCTCCAAACCCTTCCAACAGCCTGAGCCTCATCTAATCCAGGAGCCTGGAATAGCAACACACCTACTCATGGCTCTAAATTATCAACAGGAATCCCTGCCATGCCAAGCACACCCAGATCACAAACACACAGAAAGGAGCCAGAATTGTTAAAGGAGGAAAGGAATTTTAGGAAGGAATTGCTGGCTGGGAGGGTGGGCAGGCCCTGGCACAGGGTGGGCAGAGCAGCTGTGGCTGCCCCATCCCTGCGAGTGTCCCAGACCAGGTTGGAGCAACCTGGGATAGTGGAAGGTGTCCCTGTGGGGATGGAAATGGATCTTTATGGTCCCTTCCAAGCCAAACCATTCTGGGATTCTGTGAGAATTTCTTCTGCTTTGTGGTTATGAAAAGCTTTGTGTCTCAAAGCTGAATATTCCTTTTTAGATTCCCTGCATTCATCAGCAAGATAAAAGTGAAAGGAGTAAATTAGTAAGAAGGATCTAAGTTGGATCTAAGTCCATATCCTGAGTATCAGCAGAGAAACAACCTGCAACAAAGCACCTTCTGACCATGGAAAAAGCCTCCAGTATCACCCAATAACCTGCACAAAGAGATTTATTTACAGCAAAGGAATCAGAGCCCAGCAATCCAAGCCCACAAACTGGTTTGCCAAGTTGCCAAGGATCAAGTTGAGGCAACACCCACACGATGACAACATGGAAAAAGGGGCTCAGAGGGAGCTGGGCCTGGCTGAGGCTCCTGAACTGTTTGTGACAGAGCAGCAAAAGGAAAGGAGCACTCACTGTTTCACACCCCTGCAACTATTTCAGCCCCTGCACTTCCAGTCCTAAAAATACAGAGCAAAAGTGGAGCAGTTTTAATGAAGCTGAAGCTCCTGATTGCATGGAATGAGGTGCTCCAAGCCTGGCTGTGCCACCTCCAATCATTACCATGTCAAAGCAGTTGGATGAAGCATTTCATGGCTCTGGAACTCCAACATTTTGAGGCCTTTCCAGAAGTGGAGCTGCAATGCTGCCAGCAATATATTTGTGCTCAGCACAATTAGCACTGGAATGCCATGAAATATTTATTGCAGAGACAGGACCAAACTCAGCTGAGAATAAAAATTGAAGGCCACACGTCTGGGGTGTGGGGTCACCTCTGCTTTAGACTGTCACCTATTCCAAAAAACCTTTCCCAAACAAAAACCAGAGGAATGAGTGGCCATTTTCCAAGATAACACATAAAACCATAAAAAAGAATGAAAAAAGCTATGAAGATTCTGCACCTTTGCATGTGCTTAAAACACAACACTCCAATCCTTTGATACACCTGAAATCAAACAGTGATAAATGCCAATCAAAAGGAGTTTTTAAAAACTATTTCTCCTGCACTTATTTCTCTTTAAACTCATTAACTGCTTCCCTTTAATTCCATAATTATCTACAGGTAATGTATTTATAGGAGAGGACACACTGATAGAAGAGCAGATGATGAAACACCTTTTACAGGGATTGGGCTGGAGATTGGACAAAGGGAAGGAGAAAGTTCTTGCAAGGTCAGTCCTAAACAAACACTCCCCTCACCCCCACCACAGAATTTGGCTTCAGATAATCAGAACAACATTCAAGAAGATGCTTTTTAGAATTGTAGGAAAATACCTGACAAAGGCTGTCCAGGAATATTAAAACTCAATCCATGACATGCTGGGGGTGAGGGAAAAGAAAGAGCCAAAGACAAAAGAAAAAGGCAAAAATCAAGATGATGCTCTTGAACTGAGACAAATGGAAACAGGAACATTCCCATGGCTGGATGCAGTTCCACTGGGGATTATTTATTCCTATTTATGGTAGAAAGGAGGGAAAAAGGAGTCCAGTCTCCAACTCATCACGGAATCCGTGGACATGCCATGCTAGGACAGCCTCACTATGGAATGGGAAGGGCAGGAAATCCTTCCACAACTGGAACTGCAACTTGTTGAAGGTTTCTATAAATACAGAGCTCTATAAAAATCCTTTCCTCAGGGTGGAGATTAAAAAAGGGGCAAGACAGGCAAATTCTCCAAGGATTTTCTGTATTTATTAGGGACTAAAAAAGAACAAGGGCTTTGAAAGCAAAATGGGTTAATGGGCCATTTTTCAAGCTGTGGAAAAAGCATCTGTGAAGTGTTTAGAGAATTGAAGGAAGTTATTTGTTAAAAAATGCTCCTGCAGCCCCCAAGATATGAAGGAATTTCTCCCAAGCACAGATTAACTATGAAATAAAGGAACACAAGGTATTCCCAGCACTGGAAGCAGGAAAAATCAGCTGCAATCCCACCTTCTCAAGGGGATTTCTTGGAATAACAGCACAAGGGGAAAAAATAAATCTAGAGGGCAATTAACAGATCTGTGGAACTGCAAAATGAAATAGTTTAAGAAAAGAAAACAGGCCATGTTATAACCATCAGCTACTGAAACCAAACTGGGCCTTGGGTAATTAGTTCTTGAGTGAGGGGGCACCTTGTGGATGAAGAACAGGTTGTGTGGGGAGCAGGGAACAGCTGTAAAGTTATTTATAAGTTGATGGAGCAGAGGGAGAGGTGCAGGGAATAGGGCACATGTTTCCAGTTGGATTCATGGATTCTTTAGGCATGTCCTGCATTCTCTGACAGTGAGCACAGCTGGAGCCCTGCAGGGACAGGGGGGGACAGGGGGCACAAGGGGGACAAGGACATGGGCTGGGACAGTGGGAGAAGAGGCAAAAAGGACCCAATTCCAGAGAAATGGCCTTTAGGTGACTGTAAATATATTAGAGGTGACAGTGACACAACCAGAACAACCTCCAGCAGCTGAACCAAGTGATGGGAATGGGAATTCCCACACAAACCCAACCACAGAGTGACAGTCCACGGGAAGGATGGGCAGGGAAAGGCACAGAAACCAAGTGCACAGAATCCCGGGATCCCTGAGGCTGGCACAGCCCTGCCAGCCCCTGGAGCCCACCCTGTGCCCGATGCCCACCTTGGCAAAGCCCTGCCAGCCCCTGGAGCCCACCCTGTGCCCCATGCCCACCTTGGCAAAGCCCTGCCAGCCCCTTCAGCCCACCCTGTGCCCCATGCCCACCTGGGCAAAGCCCTGCCAGCCCCTGGAGCCCACCCTGTGCCCCATGCCCACCTTGTCCCCCAGCCCAGAGCACTCAGTGCCATGGCCAGTCCTGCCTTGGGCACCTCCAGGGCTGGGCACTCCAACCCTCCCTGGGCAGCCCCTGCCAGTGCCTGCCCACCCTTTCCAGGCAGAAATTTCTGCTGCTGTGCCCCCTGCCCCTGCCCTGGCCCAGCCTGAGGCTGTGCCCTCTGCTCTTGTCCCTGTGCCCTGGGGCACAGCCCGACCCGCCCTGGGTCAGGGATTGCAGAGCCAGAAGGTGCCCCCTGAGCAAGTTCCCCAAATCTCTTTTGTGCTAAGAAGGAAAGGACCCAACAAACGATCCAGTCCCACCTGTGATGGCATTTTATTCAAAATATATCAACTAAACCCCAGTGTGCTCACACACAGCTCCCCCCCATCCAGGCATTCCAGCACCAAACCAACACTGTCCCAGTTCCTGCCTTACCCCTGGACCTGCAGGCAGCACCCACAATGTACATGAAATACAGAACATTGGACCTAAACGTGGTTTAGGACAGAACAGATCCCACAGGAGGAGAGTTTTCAGAAGTGGAATTTTGAGGTGGTTGTGTAGGGTTGGGATCCAGATTCACATTCCAGGACCTGAAGCAGCTGAAGATGGAGAGAGACTTTTACTGAGGGCCTGGAGTGACAGGACAAGGGGAATGGCTTCAAACTGACAGAGTAGTTAGCTTAGAAATTAGGGAAAAATCCTTCCCTGGGAGGGTGGGCAGGCCCTGGCACAGGGTGGGCAGAGCAGCTGTGGCTGCCCCAGCCCTGGGAGTGTCCCAGGCCAGGTTGGACAGGGCTTGGAGCAGCCTGGGCTGGTGGGAGGTGTCCCTGCCATGGCAGGGGTGTGGAATGAGAGAATCTTTAAGGTCCCTTCCAACCTAAACCATTCTGGAATTACATTTAATATTAAAGACTAATCTTCTAATCTATCTATTTTATAACGTGGTAACAGTGAAAGCTTCATGTCAGCATCCCAATCTTTTAAACATTCCTCGAGGAAAAAAATATTTATTTGGCCCTCTGGCTTTAGGACACACACACTGATCACCATCACAGCATCATGAAAGGGCAGGTGGCCTTTTTGGTTCCATTTCCTCCCATCTCCACTGAAACTTTTCTCCAAAGACCAAAAAAAGTCAGGATATTTTTATCTCTTTGGTACATTCCAGATAACGAAGGAGGGAATGATAAAGGTCAGTACAGAGGAGAAGCAGCACAAGGGAGAGATCTGTGTCAGCTTCTCTTCAATCCCCACTCAACATCTACACCAAGAGACAATCAGAGCATTTTAAAGGTTTGGATAATCCAATTAAAGAAGCCCAACTACTCTGAGCAATCAGGGGTTTGTTTCCAAATCTGTTCTGGCACAGTCAAAGGGGCTGGAGGGTGTGCAGGGCAGGGAAGGGGCAGGGCAGGGGCTGGAGCAGCAGCTGATGGAGCTGGGGGGGCTCAGCTGGAGCACAGGAGGCTCAGGGGGCACCTTCTGGCTCTGCAATCCCTGCCAGGAGGGGGGAGCCGGGACAGGGGGTCGGGCTGTGCCCCAGGGCACAGGGACAGGAGCAGAGGGCACGGCCTCAGGCTGGGCCAGGGCACAATTCCCTCCTCTGTTTCACCTGGAGTTTCCCATGGGAAGGCCTTCAAGTTCTGCAGTTTGCAGTTTCTCCAGAAGAGATGCCCTTTCCTCAAGGCTAAGGAAAATGAAACAGGGACATCACTGCACTAAAAACTGTATTAATCCCCCCAAATAACAGCAGGGTGTTTGTCCAAACCAGTGTCTTGGTAGTCCCTCCTCCCAGAAGCCATTTCTCAGGAAGTTCTGATTAACTCCTGAGAATTTGGGTGTAGTTTTCCATCCAGGATAATACACAGGGGTCACTGCATGGGCTGCTCCCCCTCACAGATGGAATTCATCTGATCCCAACCCTCCAAGAGCTGCTGTTACTCCCTGATGAGATTTGCTGAAGGAGCAACACTCTGATTCCTTTACGGCAACTTTGAAACACCTTTTTTCAAATCAAAAAAGTTGTGGAGACCATTAGGAACAAGCAGTTTGTCCTCAGAAACAGAGGAAGATCCT
The DNA here is from genome assembly GCF_047495875.1 of Pithys albifrons albifrons. NCBI lineage: Eukaryota > Metazoa > Chordata > Aves > Passeriformes > Thamnophilidae > Pithys > Pithys albifrons. Next base: position 125,908,332 of record NC_092458.1, read on the forward strand.
TTGGATTTCCAAAACCTCTGAGACAATTTTATCACTTAATCCAGAATGGTTTGGGTTGGGAGGGACCCCAAAGCCCACCCAGTGCCACCCCTGCCATGGCAGGGACACCTCCCACCAGCCCAGGCTGCTCCAAGCCCTGTCCAGCCTGGCCTGGGACACTCCCAGGGATGGAGCAGCCACAGCTGCTCTGCCCACCCTGTGCCAGGGCCTGCCCACCCTCCCAGCCAGCAATTCCTGCCCAATATCCCACCTAACCCTTCTCCTCCTTTTCCCCTTGTCCTGTCACTCCAAACCCTTCTAAAAAGTTCTTGGAAGTTCCAATCTTACTTTTCCTTCCTCTAAACTCTCACCTATTCCAGGAATGGGCACTGCAACCCAGGCTTGCTCCACTTTCATTGACTGATTTTCTGGATCTTAATTCAACAGCTGTTCATGGGACAGAAGGAAAAAATCCTCCCAAAGGCAACCTGCATTTATTGCTGTTATTTCAAAAGGAGAATAAAGAAGAATCACACAATATCCTGAGCTGGGAGGGACCAGCCAGTGCCACCCTGGCCCTGCCCAGCACACCCCAACAGTCCCCTGGCCCTGTCCCTGCCCAGCACACCCCAACAGTCCCCTGTCCCTGTCCCTGCCCAGCACATCCCAACAGTTCCCTGTCCCTGTCCCTGCCCAGCACACCCCAACAGTTCCCTGTCCCTGTCCCTGGCCAGCACACCCAACAGTCCCCCTGGCCCTGCCCAGCACACCCCAACAGTCCCCTGTCCCTGTCCCTGCCCAGCACACCCCAACAGTCCCCTGGCCCTGTCCCTGCCCAGCACATCCCAACAGTCCCCTGGCCCTGGCCCTACCCAGCACACCCAACAGTCCCCCTGGCCCTGCCCAGCACACCCCAACAGTCCCCCTGGCCCTGCCCAGCACACCCCAACAGTCCCCTGGCCCTGTCCCTGCCCAGCACACCCCAACAGTCCCCTGGCCCTGGCCCTGCCCAGCACACCCCAACAGTCCCCCCTGGCCCTGCCCAGCACACCCAACAGTTCCCTGGCCCTGGCCCTGCCCAACACACCCCAACATTCCCCCCTGCCCTGTCCCGTTGCCCAAAGGCTCCTGCAGCTCTGGCAGCCTCGGGGCAGTGCCCACTGCCTGCAAAAGAAACCCTGCCCCAATCAACTCTTAATGCAATTACAGACATTGCCTTTGAGTGTCCCACTCCAGGCTGTCCCCTGGAGCTGGATGTGCTTCCAGCAGAAAGCTGGAATGCCGAGGGATTCAGGGTTCTCACCATGCCAGTCTGGGTGGGCACCACCCCTGGAGCTCAGGGAGGTGAATTCCCACCCAGGCTGGATCCACCCCCCAGTTACTGCAGTGAGGGATGAAAAAAGACCCAAATAACCCCCTGATGGTTTTCAATGCAAATTCCCCCAGCAGTGCCAGGGAAAGGAGCTGCTGCTCCTCAACAGACCCTTCCAAGGTGATTTTCTTTAAGAGCCTCATGAATTATTATGGGCCCTACATTTACTCCAGAAGAACATACAGAGCTGGGCTCTGTCACATAAAGTCTATTTACAGATTCCATTTGCTACAGTTTTCCAGCCAAGCACCTGTAAAATAAATACCTACAATGTGCTTATTCCTCCCTTGGAAAAATCCATGACTGACCCTTCCATTTCCAAGCATTAAACACTCCATTTCTGTTCACTGACTGGTAACCTAAAAGTGCTCATTTGGAAATTCCACTCCAGAATATCTGAGTAACCAACCAGCCTCATTTAGAGGAGTTTTGAATAAGTACATTCCAAAATGTAAAGGCTTTTTCCAACATGTTTCCACTCCTGCAGGGAATATACTCAAATGATCCAAAGGAAATTGATGGGAGTTTTCCCCTCATTTGGGTATTCTGGGAGGGAACAAACATTTGCACACAGTGTGTTTAGTGGCAACTCTTGTTCTAGTCATCCTAAAATTAAAGATTCCATCTGGAAAATGCTCCAACACTTGTGTAAACCAGGATATTAAACAATCCCAGATAAACCTGCTGAGGGAAGAACAAAGCCCTGCAGGGACAAGTGTCCAGGAAATCTCTGCACCTTGTTCAAGAAGGGATGGTTTGGACCAAAGGTGCTGACCCAAAGTGAGGGATTAGGGTGTTCATTATCCCTGATTCCTGTAGTGCCACCTGGAATTCCAGCTCTGGAATTCCTTCCTCAAAGCCACCCTGCCCTTGGGAGCTGCCACTCCATTGGGCAGCCCTTTGGAAAACACAGGGAATATTTTTGCCTGGGGAAGAGTGTCAGGAAGGGCACACAAGGCTGGTTCTCATCTGGAAAGTGGGAAACAGTCACCAGGGATGTGGAAAGGTTGGGAATTTTTAGGGAGCACTCGGCCTACAAGCCCCCAGGCAGGGAAAAGCTCCTCAGGACATTCCCTAATCCTTTAAAGAATGATCTGGAAAAAAAGACCTTGTGGTTTCCTTTCACAGAGCTCCTTCTTCATGGAATTGTAAAGCCATGAAGAAAAATGGCCCTTCAGGGGAGAGGGGAGGTTTCTCCAGGCCATCAGAGAGCAGCCAAAACATGGAATGTCTGGAGCCTCTCAGGGGGTTTCCAAGGAGCATCAAACCAGGAAAAAGGGTTGGGAAGAAAGAAAAATGAAAGGTGTGTTTGGCAGAGGGTGCAGGACTCTTGTTCTAAGGGCAGAAGTGACAGAAGGAATTGCAAGGGGCACTGGAAAGTGCACAAAAGCTGTGGAGAAATAAAGAATCCCAAAGGCTGGAGAGGTGCAGTGGGAAGGCCAAGCTTGGTTCCAGACCCAGGGCAGGAGTGTCCAGCTCTCAGATGGCTGAGAATGAACTTTAAAAGCCTCTTCTGGATATGAAGTTTCTTCAGATTTAACTGAAACTAAAGAATTTCTTTCTGCAAAGAAATCAAAGCTGTTTGAAGCACCTTCCCTTGACATTGCCCAGGTCCAACAGAGCCCAGAAGGGAGCAGGGCTCAGAACAGCTGAGCAGGAAAGGGAAGGCAGCAGCTTTCACTTATTAATAATAAAATAGTCAACCTATTCCACCTGACTTACCTTCCAATCCAGAACAAGAAAAAATCCCACCACAAGCCAAAAGAAACCTCACCAAAGAAGGAAGAAAAACCAAACCACAAAGCAAATTCTCTGCAATGCTCTACAAATCTGGGATGCAGCACCTGGGGGAGATCCAGCCCTTGGCAGGGAAGAGGAAGGGGCAAAAAGGGACAATTGTCAGGCATTAAATATTCAGTTGCACATCCCTGAAAGGATTTCACTCAGTCCAACCAGTTCCCTCCCAAACACCACGAGCTGTCCTGTTGTGTCTCAGAAATCCCCCCAGGGTTCACTCCAAGGAACATTTCAAGCTGCACTCCCTCTCCCCACACCCTTTTTCCTGGAATTTCTGGTTTCTTGGAGCCCTGGAAGCCCAGAATAACCAACCCTGTTTGGGTCACACCTGCCAGGGCAAAAAACATGGAAGTTCTCACACACTGGAAGTTCTTACACTCCAAGAAAAACCACACAGAGAGGAGAACTTGGCTGATAATTACACTGATAACATGAAATAACATATTAATTATCATCCAAGAAAGAAACACTTGGCAAATTTACTGCATGTGAGGTCCCTTTTTGCTGTCAGTTCCCCCCAGTTCCCTTAAATAGAACAGCAGGAAAACACAGGGAGAAGAGGCAAGTTCAGGGATGCAAAACCTTTTTCCATAAGTGATTCATGGCTGTGCTCAACTTTCCAGGAAAACATTTCCCCCAAGTCTGCACAGTATGTAAAGCAACATATTCTCCCTGGAATTGGGACCTTTGAGCCTCTCTCTTTAGACACAAACAGCATTTCAGTGCCTTCATTCTCTCAGCTCTGACTTTAACTTATCTTTCTCCTAAAATATTAGAAAAAAACAAAATTTAGGCAGATATTTCACTGCATTTCCTGTATATCCATTTACTCCAAGTCCAGCCTTAGATGCCCTAAAACCCCAGGCTCTTTACTGTTCTTTTATGTTTATTTAAAGGAAATTAAGAAAGAGCCTCTCTGAGTACTCACATCACCTCCTAAAAGTTTGTTCTTTTCCTGGAAGTCACAACACTACAAAGAGGTGGTTTTTTCCATTGGGGGACTGTGAAATAATTACAAGTTGCCTGAAACTCCTTGTCTGGCTGGTTCCTAAAATGCCTCGAGGTCTCAGTTCAACCCAACACACACCAGTGAGACCAACTCAGCACCTGATCAAAGTTCTGCTCACCCACTGTCTGATCCAGCAGAGTCAGGGCTTAACTAAGCCCTCAGAGCAGTTCCCAAGCCCTTCATCTCCTCCCATTTTCCTGCACAAATTCAAGGAACTTGGTTTGGTTTCCTTTGCAGATCAGCTGTGGGGATGGTGAAGCTCCAGGGGGTGTTTTCCATATTATTTACACCCCGTGTAATTCAACAGCCAAACAGGTTGTGCTGGCACTGCCCAGGGAAGCTGTGGCTGCCCCAGCCCTGGGAGTGTCCCAGGATGGCTGGGAGGGTGGGCAGGCCCTGGCACAGGGTGGGCAGAGCAGCTGTGGCTGCCCCTGAATCCCTGGGAGTGTCCCAGGCCAGGCTGGACAGGGCTTGGAGCAGCCTGGACTGGTGGGAGGTGTCCCTGCCCATGGCAGGGGTGGCACTGGGGGGGCTTTGGGGTCTCTCCCAACCCAAACCAGTCTGGGATTCTTTGAAACCTGAGAAATTCCATCCCCATGGAATGTCACACTCAGACTCATTATTTAACCCTCATTTGGATTTAGGAGCCATTTTATAACACTGGAAGCTTCTTTTGATCATAGAATGAATCACAGGATCTCAGAATGGTTTGGGTGGGAAGGGACCCCAAAGCCCCCCCAGTGCCACCCCTGCCATGGCAGGGACACCTCCCACCAGCCCAGGCTGCTCCAAGCCCTGTCCAACCTGGCCTGGGACACTCCCAGGGATGGGGCAGCCACAGCTGCTCTGCCCACCCTGTGCCAGGGCCTGCCCACCCTCTCAGACACCAATTCCTTCCCAATATCCCATCTAGCCCTGCCCTCTGGCACTTTGAAGCCATTCCCCTTGTCCTGTCCCTCCATCCCTTGGGAATGGTCTCTCTCCATCTTTCCTGTGGCTCCTTCAGCTTCTGGAAGGCCACACTGAGGTCCCCCCAAAGCTTCTCCTCTCCAGGCTGGCCAATGCCAGCTGTGCCAGCCTTTCCTCCCAGCAGAGCTGCTCCATCCTCTGCCCATCCTGGGGCCTCCTCTGGCCTCTCCAGCAGCTCCAGGTCCTTCCTGTGCTGCCCCCAGAGAGCTTTTAGATTCCTTATTTGCTTGTCCTTGCAGTCCCCCTGCCCCTGTTTTCCAAAACCTGCTTTGCAGTGAAGGAACAAAGGACTCAGGTCCCCCCAGGCCCTGCCTGGAGCTGTTCTTGGCCCTCCTGCTGTTCATGCCCCTCTCCAAGGGATTGCTGAGGAACTTCATTAAGTTCCTACAACAATAACACCCCAGTCAATGGAATGACTTCTATTGTGAGCTCAGCCTTTAAGCAAATACTTTTTACATACAGATAAATATAACATAAAGACTGTTCCCAGGTGATCATTTGAGGCTTATCACTTTTTCCAGATGAATTGGGCTTTGATTGAACTTGGGTAAAAAACCTGGAGACAGAAAGTCTTCCTGCTCAGGCTGGACTGTGAGGCAAACAGGGAATGTGCCCAAGTGTCCTTCAGAGGAGCAGCCTGGGCATCACCAACACTCTTCTGGGGCACTTTAAACTCTGTATTTTTAACCACCACAGACCAGTCACTTCCCAAAGTCACTGGATCCAACAGCCCCTACCTCGATGGCTTCTAAAACCAGCAAATTAGGGCTGACACTTCAAACCTGCCAAGCCAAGCAACCCAAAGAGCTCAAGAGCAGCATTTCCAGTCCTGTGTTTTGCAACCAAGGGGGTTGCAGATTGAAATGCAAAAGAATTACCCAGCCTTCAAATCAGCCAGTTTGCAACTCAAAGTCCTCACCAGGACAGTCAGCAAGGAACTGATTCTTAAAATAACCTGGGGGGGAAGGAGGGGACATTAAACAATAATGTACAAATAAATGAAACAAATTCAGATCTTTGTGTTCCTCAGTCAGCTTTGGTGACCCACATCTAATCTATTAAAAAAAATGAGATTATTCACTTGCAAGACTTAAGTGACCTGGTTGGGTTTAAGACCTCTCAGCACTTGTTTTTGGGGTTAGATTTGCAGACCCAGGTATTTCCCCAAATGCTCAGTGTGAGATGCTGCAGCAGGACTGACTGGGCTCTCCTGTCCCTTGGCTTTCCCAGCATCCTTTCCCTGTGCTCCAGGCTCATCCTTGGGCAGTTTCTAAGGATAAAATGATGGGGCAGCTGCTCTCCTAATAACGAAGATTGAACTGTCAGTACCTCACAGGGAGCTCTGGGAGTTTAAGCCACACTTATCCCAGGAAAGGGAGACACACAAGAAATTACTTAAGTACCTCTACATTCCAAATTACAATCAGCAGTTAATTCTTACCATCCCATCTGCTCCCCCTCTATTGGAATTTATGTCTTTACAAGGGTTTTTGAGGGGGGGTTGAATTTATTTCTTTACAAGTCATATTAGACTTTCCTTTTTGAAGCATCACATCCCTTGTGTTTCATTACTCACCAAAGGATGGATTTACTACAAATAACTCCAGGAGCTGATGAACTGTGGGAACCCCCCAGCCCTCAGGAACAGCCAGCAGTGACAGGGTTTGTTTCCCAGCCTGAAGGGGTCTCTAAATAGCACCAGTTCAGGTCCCAGCTGTGTCACACCACACTCTTCCTCATCACCCCAGACTGCCAAGTACAACGGGCTTGACTTCCCCACTTGTTTCCTTCCTGCACTCCTGATTCCCTGGGAATGTGCCATGAGACAGCACTAAAATTGGCTCCATTCAACCAAAGTTTGCTGTTCCACCAGGCCAGGCAGGGACAGGACAAGGGGATGGTTTGAAACTGCCAGATGGGGATAATGGGAAGGAATTCCTGGCTGGGAAGGTGGGGAGGGACTGGAATGGAATTCCCAGAGCAGCTGTGGCTGCCCCATCCCTGGGAGTGGTCCCAGGCCAGGTTGGAGCAGTCTGGGACAGTAAAGATGTCCCTGCTCGTGGCAGGGGTGGCACTGCATGATCTTTAAAGGTCCTTTCCAACCCACACCATTCTGTAATTAAATAAAACCTGGCTCAGAACACTTCTAGAGATAAAAATCTCCAAAAAGGAGACCCCAAAATCTGTGCACTATGAAAGGGAAAACAGACTCCCAGCAGGGCATAAGAACTAATCAGCTGCAGGTCACTTTATACTGGTTAATTCCCTTTGATGAGCTGACAACCCAAACACACCTTCAAGGCTGCACCATCTATGGGGCCAGAGGTTTGTTATTTATTATTATTTTTCTTTTTATCTTTAGCTGCCATTTCTGAAAGGTAAAACAACATATCTGAGAAGTAAAGCAGAATTTGTCCCCAAACCATTTTTCTATATTTCCATAGTGTTTTTTCAGCTATAACAGGTACAAGACCCATCACACCGAGGGAAGGTGTGGCCACAACCCTGAAGAAAAAGCACATCTGCAATGGACAATTTATTGTCATGAAAAGTCCAACTGTATTACACCAAAACTGCTGTTTGGGGCAGTGCAAAGAGAAGGATTAAGGTGTATGAAAACAGCATGTTTGGGGTTTTTAATGACAATATTTGTTTAATTCAAGTACTGCAGATCTTGGCCCAGAGAAGCAGCAGTTCCGTGTCCACCCTCTGTGACTGAGGGAAAAACAGAAGTCAAGGAACTAAGAAATCAGATTCCAGCCCAGGAGTTCAGAAAACCACAGGAGCTGCTCAGAGCCAGGCTGGGCTTTTGTGAACTTCCAGGAATGACATTTTCCACTGAAGTCACTGAAGGAAGAAGGGAAGGGAAGTTTCAAAACATCTTCCAAGAATGTTCTGGCAGGGTAGCAAAAAACCCCAGTGCAATTACAGGAAGTTGTTGCACCTCTAAGAACATACTAAGAGTGCACTTAGAAATTTCAAAAACACTTAAAAATATACCAGTGAAGTTCATAAAATGGCTTGGAAGGGAACTTAAAGATCCTCTCATTCCCAGCCCTGCCATGGGACCTTCCACTGAACAGACTGTTCCAACCTGGCCTTGGTAAGAAAATAGAATAAAAGGAGCCACAGAAAAGTCTGGGTTTTATCCTAAATCATCTGAGTTTGGTAAGGTTAATCTCTGATATACTGGAATTTTCTCAGGCATTTATGACATATCAGCATCATGGTATTGAAAGCTTTTAAGGCACAACAGAGCTCTGAGGATGCATTTCATTCCTTTGATTTTATGGTTTGGATTGAAGGGGGAAAAAACAAAACAATCCTGAAAGCATTTTAACCTCCTGAACATTCAAGGCAGTGGTTTCTGGTTTAGGAAATTCCAGCAGCTGAAAACCAACACAGTTCTGCAACTCGTGCTAATCCTGCTCCAGGAACTTTGGGGGTTCCCTTTTTTCCAGCAGGGGACATGAAAACATCCATGGCAGCCCAGGAGACAAAGGTGGAGTTTTACTTTGGCAGCTCAGGAAGGAAGGAACACGATTCAGCTGCATCCCAAGCAGTCAGTTAAGGAACAATCTCTCCTCAACCATCTCCTGGGAGGAATTCCTGCACTTCCTCTGCTCTGGGTGAGGTTACCAGAAGTGGTTTTATGCTGGGACATGGCAAAGAAAGTGCTCAAAGTTGGTATATACCTTAGATATAATATAAACCTCCTCTCCCAGCCCTTTCCCAAGGGAACACCACCCAAATCCTGAAGGGAAGGCTTTGCTCCTGCCCCACAGCCTGTCCATGTGCTGTGAGGAGGAGGGAGGGTCATAACAGCCCCCCAGAGACTCCCCCTGGGCTGAGCTGATGATTCCACGGGTTCCACAACCCCAGGCTGGAGTTATTCACACTTTCCACTGCCTGCACCAGCAGCTGCTGCCCTGGCACCTGCAGCCTGGGCACAGCTCAGCCCTGCATCAGAGTTTCCATGAGCCAAACCAGCCCTGCCCTGGGCTGAGGGGATGTGGCCCAGGGGGCAAGGCAGGAACTGCAGCACAGGCAAATCCAACCTGACACAAGTGGCCACGCTCATCAGGAGGTGGGAAAACACCCTTGAGAGGTGGGACAACAATCTCAGGAGGTGGGAAAAACACCCTCAGGAATGGGGGACAACACCCTCAGGAATGGGGGACAACACCCTCAGGAATGGGGGACAACACCAACACCCCTTGGGAGGGGAGACAACAGCCCTCAGGAGGGGGGACAATATTTCCCAGGAGGTGGGACAACCAACAGCCCTCAGGAGGGGGGACAACAGCCCTCAGGAAGTGAAAAAAAAACACCCTTAAGAGTTGGGACAACAGCCCTCAGGAGGTGGGAAAACACCCTTAGGAGCTGGGACAACAGCCCTCACTTCAGGAGTTGGGACAATACTCTCAGGAGGTGGGACAATATTCCTCGGGAGCTGGGACAACCAACAGCCCTCAGGAGGTGGTAGAAAACACCCTTAGGAGTTGGGACAACACCCCTCAGGAGCTGGGACAACACCTTCAGGAGTTGGGGACAACAGCCCTCAGGAGGTGGGGACAACCAACAGCCCTCAGGAGGTGGGAAAAAACACCCTTGGGAGCTGGGACAACACCCCTCAGGAGCTGGGACAACACCTTCAGGAGTTGGGGACAACAGCCCACAGGAGTTGGGGACAACAGTCCTCAGGAGGTGGGGACAACAGTCCTCAGGAGGTGGGGACAACAGCCCTCACTTCAGGAGTTGGGACAACACTCTCAGGAGGGGGGACAATATTCCTCAGGAGGTGGGACAACCAACAGCCCTCACAAGTTGAAAAAAACACCCTTAAGAGTTGGAACAGCAGCCCTCAGGAGGTGGGAAAACACCCTCAGGAGGTGGGACAACCAACAGCCTTCAGGAGGTGGGCAAACACTGGTAGGAGTTGGGACAACACCCCCGGGAGCTGCCACTGAGTCCCTCTTGCTCCACAAGTTCTTGTCGGCACAAGGAAATCTTTGCCTGTTTAACAGCCCAACCTGCCAGAAATGGACATTTTCATTCTTGCCTTGGTTTGTATTTCATTCCATCCTCCTCCCTGAACTGGGCAAAGCAGCCCACAGCAAATATTCCCAGGACTAAACCCCAAGCTCAGCTTTCCTTGGGAATGGCCACGGTCCCACTGCAGCTTCCCAGCAGAGCCACCAGCTCTGAGCAATCAGCAGAGTCTGGAAACAAATAACAATAATTATCAACCTCTATAAAAACATCAGAGATGGGAGTTGCCCTTAATGTATTTAATAATATTATCTACATTTGTTGGGTTATCAGAAGGGAGGGGATATTCTAACTACAAACCCACAGGAGGGTTTTATTTAACTGTGGATTCTGAAGGGCTTCTTCATCTGAAAAAATGGAAATAGGAAAAAAAAAATTAATTAATTTTAAATGGAAATAGGAAAAAAGTAATTAATTTTAAATGGAAATAAGAAAAAAAAATTAATTTCAAATGGAAATAGGAAAAAGAAATTAATTTTAAATGGAAATAGGAAAAAAATAATTAATTTCAAATGGAACTAGGAAAAAAATAATTAATTTTAAATCGAACTAGGAAAAAAATAATTAATTTCAAATGGAAGTAGGAAAAAAATAATTTTAAATGGAAATAGGAAAAAAAATAATTTTAAATGGAACTAGGAAAAAAATAATTAATTTTAAATGGAAATAGGAAAAAATAATTAATTTTAAATGGAAATAGGAAAAAAAATAATTAATTTCAAATGGAAATAGGAAAACAAATAATTAATTTTAAATGGAAATAGGAAAAAAATAATTAATTTTAAATGGAAATAGGAAAAAAAAATTAATTTCAAATGGAAATAGGAAAAAGAAATTAATTTTAAATGGAAATAGGAAAAAAATAATTAATTTCAAATGGAACTAGGAAAAAAATAATTAATTTTAAATCGAACTAGGAAAAAAATAATTAATTTCAAATGGAAGTAGGAAAAAAAATTAATTTTAAATGGAAATAGGAAAAAATAATTCATTTTAAATGGAAATAGGAAAAAAAATAATTAATTTTAAATGGAAATAGGAAAAAAAATAATTAATTTTAAATGGAAATAGGAAAAAAGTAATTAATTTTAAATGGAAATAGGAAGAAAATAATTAATTTTAAATGGAAATAGGAAAAAAATAATTAATTTTAAATGGAAATAGGAAAAAAAATAATTAATTTTAAATGGAAATAGGAAAAAAAATAATTAATTTTAAATGGAAATAGGAAAAAAAATAATTTTAAATGGAACTAGGAAAAAAGTAATTAATTTTAAATGGAAATAGGAAAAAAAAATTAATTTTAAATGGAAATAGGAAAAAAATAATTAATTTTAAATGGAAATAGGAAAAAAATAATTAATTTTATATGGAAATAGGAAAAAAATAATTAATTTCAAATGGAAATAGGAAAAAAAATAATTAATTTCAAATGGAAATAGGAAAAAAAATAATTAATTTAAAATGGAAATAGGAAAAAAATAATTAATTTAAAATGGAAATAGGAAAAAAAATAATTAATTTTAAATGGAAATAGGAAAAAAAATAATTAATTTAAAATGGAAATAGGAAAAAATAATTAATTTTAAATGGAAATAGGAAAAAAATAATTAATTTAAAATGGAAATAGGAAAAAAATAATTAATTTAAAATGGAAATAGGGAAAAAAATAATTAATTTTAAATGGAACTAGGAAAAAAATAATTAATTTTAAATGGAAATAGGAAAAAAATAATTAATTTTAAATGGAAATAGGAAAAAAATAATTAATTTCAAATGGAAATAGGAAAAAAAATAATTAATTTCAAATGGAAATAGGAAAAAAAATAATTAATTTTAAATGGAAATAGGAAAAAAAAATAATTAATTTTAAATGGAAATAGGAAAAAAAATAATTAATTTTAAATGGAAATAGGAAAAAACCCATTTAACAATCCAGCTTTTATCTCCTGGCAGTTCACCAGCTCAGCTACCCCACCTTTCTATTTCTACAGAGAAAGGAAACAGCCCCTCTAAGGAAAACCAAAAT